>NC_140467.1:62116918-62141918 GCF_051167445.1 Perissodus microlepis | reverse complement strand
TTATATAGCGCCAAATCACAACAAAAGTCGCCTCAAGGCGCTTCATAGATACAGAGAAAAACCCAACAATCATATGACCCCCTATGAGCAAGCACTTTGGCGACAGTGGGAAGGAAAAACTCCCTTTTAACAGGAAGAAACCTCCGGCAGAACCAGGCTCAGGGAGGGGCGGCCATCTGCTGCGACCGGTTGGGGTGAGAGAAGGAAGACAGGATAAAAGACATGCTGTGGAAGAGAGACAGAGGTTAATAACAGATATGATTCAATGCAGAGAGGTCTATTAATACATAGTGAGTGAGAAAGGTGACTGGAAAGGAAAAACTCAATGCATCTTGGGAATCCCCCGGCAGCCTACGTCTATTGCAGCATAACTAAGGGAGGATTCAGGGTCACCTGGTCCAGCCCTAACTATATGCTTTAGCAAAAAGGAAAGTTTTAAGCCTAATCTTGAAAGTAGAGATAGTTTCTGTCTCCCGAATCCAAACTGGAAGCTGGTTCCACAGAAGAGGGGCCTGAAAACTGAAGGCTCTGCCTCCCATTCTACTTTTAAATACTCTAGGAACAACAAGTAGGCCTGCAGAGCGAGAGCGAAGTGCTCTAATAGGGTGATATGGTACTACAAGGTCATTAAGATAAGATGGGGCCTGATTATTTAAGACCTTGTATGTGAGGAGCAGGATTTTGAATTCAATTCTGGATTTAACAGGAAGCCAATGAAGGGAAGCCAAAACAGGAGAAATATGCTCTCTCCTTCTAGTCCCTGTCAGTACTCTTGCTGCAGCATTTTGGATTAGCTGAAGGCTTTTCAGTGAGTTTTTTGGACATCCTGATAATAATGAATTACAGTAGTCCAGCCTGGAAGTAAGTTTGGTATTCCCGTGGGCAGTTGAATGCTTTCTCTCTTTTGGGTTCCTACCCAGGTCTAGAAATATTTTTTTTTTTATGAGACCTGTTTGAACATAAGAGTGTCCATACATGCATGTGACACCAGGACACCCTAGTCTGCAAGTCAGTGATCGATTTTATAATCGTATCACCAGACCTGCGGCCATTTGTTCTGGACACTTGGGTAAAGAGAGGGGCTGAGCTGTCAACTGATCACCACCGGGTGGTGAGTTGGATCAGGTGGCGGGGGAGAATGCTGGACACACCTGGCGCACCCAAACGTATAGTGAATTTGTGCTGGGAATGCCTGGCAGAGGCCATAGGTTTGCGAGATCATCTACGCATACCTCCGGCAGAGCTTCAAGGGCATTCCGAGGGACATTGAGGCTGATTGGACGATGTTCAGCACCTCCATTACCAAACCAAATGTTGGGCACCAGAGGTGAAGGGATCCACAAAGCTGAAGAAGGAGGCCAATCTGGCTTGTTTAGCTTGTGGGACTTCGGAGGCAGTTGATATGTACCGACAGACCAAGCGGAACATGGCTTGGGCAGTGGCTGAAGCAAAAAGTCAGGTGTGGTAGGAGTTTGGAGAGGCCATGGAAAAAGACTAAAAAGAGATTCTAGCACACCGTCAGGTGATTCAGGAGGGGAAAGCGGTGGCCTACCTGCACTGTGTATAGTGCGGATTGAACACTACTGACTTCGACTGAAAACATCTCTGGATCTCGTTTACAAGTGACAAGAGAAGGGAGCAGAAGATCGACAGATGGATTGGTGCTGCGGCTGCAGTGATGTGGACGCTGTACCGGTCCGTTGTGGTGAAGAGAGCTGAGTTTAAAAGCGAAGCTCTCATTTTACCAGTCGATCGACGTCTCTACCCTCACCTATGGTCACGAACTGTTGATTGTGACCGAAAGGACGAGATTGCTGATACGAGCGATGGATGGGCTTCTTACGAAGGGTGGCTGGCCTCTCCCTTAGAGATGGGCTGAGAAGTCCAGCCATCTTTGAGGGGCTCAGAGTATAGCTGCTGCTTCTACATATCGAAAGGAGCCAGTCGAGGTGGTTCAGACATCTGATAAGGATGCCACCTGGCGCCTCGTGGGTGAGGTGTTCCGGGCATGTCCCACCATGAGGAGGCCATGCGGCAGACCCAGGACATGCTGGAGAGATTATATCTCTCGGCTGGCCTGGGAACGCCTTGGTGTTCCCCGGACAAGCTGGAGGCGGTGGCCAGGCAGAGGGAATTCTGGGCTTCTCTGCTTGGGCTGCTGCCCCCACGACCCCGCTGGAAGAAGATGGATGGATGCATGGATGGATGGATGGATTGATGGTTTCGAGTGTTTTTATGGGGGTGGTTTTTAGCTCTGTTTAAAGGGTACTACAGTATATGCGCTGTATTTTAAAAGTTCAGTTAACAGCTTAGGTGATCTTCCAGCCGCTTCAATGGCTACCTGTAGGTGTGTGGTGGACTGGCCAACAGTAAACCTTCAGAATAAAAAACTTGCACATTTAAGCTGCTTTAAATAGGCCCACAAAACTGTCAAACAGCATGTATGTTCTTTAGTTCCTTTTTAAAGAACTTAAAGTTCGAGAGCAAACCAGCCGTGTTGAATGACACTGTTTTATGTTGATGGCATTATTAACAAAGCACAAAAGCATAAATATGAAAACAAATGGTTCATCATCGTCAAAACTCTAATAAATTTTCACAACAATAAAGACATAAATGTGATGTGATGATACTTTCACTAATTAATCAATGCAAAGAAATCAGAATAGGACGATGAAACTGATAAAACAGAAAAAATAATGGAGTGTGCACAAAGAGTAGTCACTGATAGCAGGTGACTGGCTCTGCAGATGGTATGCTGAGACTCACTCTGAGCCAATGAAGATCCAATACAGCCACAACCATGTCAGCAGCAGCATGATAACACTGATGGGCAGGCACAACAGCAGCCAGTTCGCAAAGTTGATGCTGTTGCAGTCTGGGTAAACGCTGAATGTAAAGACAGTGTTTGGAGAACATTTAAAAACATTGTTTTTAAAGGAGTCTTTCAATCATGTAGTTCATTCTAGCTGTGCAGCAGACTGAATTAACCAAACATGAACGGCAAGCCTTCATTTGTGCCTGTTCATGTTTCTAAAGTAGAATCACTTTAAAGTCTCTTTGTGCTGGTTTTTATCGACTTTATGTTCCTGAAGACTAAAAGAAAGATCGTATGTGTGTTTTCATTAGGTAGGGATTTGTGTTGGTGTGTAGGGCTGTAATTGGAGGTTTCTGATGTTAAATGGTAATTATGAGACAATATGTTTAGAGTAATTTTACAGAGAAACTTGAAAGTAATGAGTAGAGAAAACAAGTTACTTTCTCTGTGGAGTAATTAAGTAGCATACTGGATTAATTTTAGCTGTGTTCTGTGTAATAAGAGTAAAACATTACTTTTTTGGAATAATGATCCTGAGTAAAACTTCATTACAACAGAGAGGGGATTTACCTCCAGCATAAGCAAATATTTGACCACACAGCTTACAATTCATTTGCATGAATGTAATGTCTTTGATGTCCTGACTTGCCATGGTGACTGTCAAAGTGCAGCCAATGAGAATTGATAGATTCTTATGAGTTCCTATCCCTACTTACAAGACACTCACCGGTTGAGGTGCTCAGCGAATATGAGGTTAGGAGAGGTTCCGGGCAGCGTGGTGATGCCGCCGATGTTGGAGGAGTAGGCAATGCCGATGCACATGGCTTTGCATAGCATCCGATCCTGTCGACATCCTGTGTCCCTGTGGGAGGCCGTGGGTACGTTTTCTGCAGCCTGTAAGACAAAATGCAGAGAGAAGCAGAAATAGCGGAAGTAGCAGAACATGCAGAACTGGAAAAATATCAAAGAATAATTTTATTCTGTGTTTGTTTGGTGCTTTTTTGCACCTCGTCTGCTGCAGGCTGCGACTCTGCTGGTATTTGAACAGAAGTGAAGGTTTCTGTGGGGACATCTGGCTCTGTGCTGTCACTGAGAGAGGAATAAGGGATTCAACTGCTCTTCAAGCACATCAGAAACAAAAACTTAGAACACCCTGAACTCAGAGGGCAGCAGTGAATCCCCATGCTTTACATACCTCAGAGCTTCTTTATTTTTTGCAGTACAGTTGTTGATTTCTGGGAAAATGACAGATTATAGTCAGGGTCACAAGTTCCATCCTACTGTAAGCTCAAAAACACACAGCTATCTCACACTTTTAATTATATTTTGTAATTTATAAAGTAAAGTATGCTGTCTGTGCAGGTACCGTCCAGCTCCAGGGTAGGGTTGTCTTCACCAGAGTATCCCTCTTCATTCGCCTTTAGAATCTGTTTGAGAACAGCATCTATGATGGGCATCACCATGGTAACAGCTGATGTGTTTTGGACCCACATTGAGAGGAAGGCACAGCCGGACATGAACCCAAGCATCAACCTCAAGGAGACAGCAGTGTGTTCAAAAAGGAACAAAGGAGCCTTCACACTTAAATCTCGAAGAAATACAAAATTTGAATCCAACAGCAGAGAACGAAGATGCTCACCAAGCAGGGTTGACCCCCACCAAGGTGACGAGCCTCAGGGCGACTCTGCGGTGGAGGCCCCACTTCTCGATGGACGTGGCGAGGCAGACAACACCCACAAGCAGGAAGTGGAAGTTATTAAAATACTCCTTTGCCACCTAGAGGAGAAAAGGGATTTTAGAACAGAGAGTGCATCTACAGGGTAATTGAGGAAGAGGAGTTAAAATTTAAGCCCATTTTCAAATTTGAGTTTGTGGCCAAAGAAAATGTTATACAGGGAGTTAACAAGTAACAGATAAACCAATTAAAAATACAGCTTTAAAAAACACACAGATGCACTGGAAAATATTAAATAATTGGATCAGTACAAACAATTGTTCTGAGCTGTAAATCATACAGAGCAAGAAATTAGGAAAACAGGGCTCTTTATTATTTGTCAAGAAAAAAAAGAAACATTTCATGTTGAAGTCAGTGCTTCTTTTTCCACATGTAGGCACACAGGCAGCACATCTGCTGCTGTGCATTCATAAAGAATAACAATCCTTAAGACGAAGAACATTTTGTCCTCTGTAACTCTGATTGACTCACATTGGAGGACGACATGATGCCACACAGGGGGAAGAGGATGGCGGGGAGCATGGCGGTCATGGACAGTGGAATCACCTCTGTTATCCAGTATATTGCCATCAGCAGCAACACAAAGCCACATTCTGCCTCCTACAGGGAAAACATGATTACACACACACACACACACACACACATCGACTGTAATTATAGCTAAAGGTCATTTTTATATAAATGTAATGCAAAAATTAGACGCAGCAGCTTGTGCACTAAGCCAGAGTCTCTCTCGTCACTCAGCAGCTACCTTCAAACACCTTTAGCTAGTTATTTGGACTGAAGCATTGTCTAATTTAACCTTCATTCCAGCGGTTATCTTTCTATTATCTTTACTTTTTTCTTTTTCTTTTCTTTTTTTGAACCATCCGGTTGTGGATCTGCATGAACATTTCCACCACCAGGCTTCACAGTCAGGGCCCAGCATTTTGGGTGTCACACTATCAAGTTCTGCTTGATAGTGCAATAATGTTTTCCGTTTTTATTATTATTAGCTTGTCTGTTGATCTTGTCAGTCTTGAATTCTTGCAGTTACTTTGCATATCGGAAGTTATTAGTTCCCTTCACTTCACATTCTTTTCCTTTTGTGTCCTTTCCTTATGCAGAGTTTACGTTTCTGTTGGAGTTTCCTTGTTTGGTTTTTAGTGGTTGTTTGTGTCTAGTATTTATTGTTACTTCCTCACCCATAATTGCATCGATCTCATGCAGCCATGTCTCTTTTCCTCACTGATGTGTCGACCTGAATGCTCCCCATTTTAAAAAAAATAGTGCTGTCTCCCCCTTGTGCTTTGTCTCAGCTATTCTCTCATGTGCTCCGTGTCAGTTTATGCTGTGCACTTGATTTGCTGCTTCATGGACTTTATGCTTTTTGAACTTCCACATCACCCTCCGTCCTTAACTACAATTCTAGGTTCTCCTGAAACAATCTTGTTCTGATCTCTACTATATATTAGACTTGTAGTCAAGGCTGCCTGTCACGAGATTTATTCTAAAGACACTTCTTCAGCTGAGAGTCAGAGAGTGGAGACACACTCGCTGCAGTTTTTACTTGCAAGGGCGATCACAGAACGCTCACACCAGAGTGGGGGCCCTGTGATGTGCGCTCTGTTCTTGCACTTGTCTTTATTTATATACAAAAATAATACAACAGTGAATACGTCTATTCATAGACAGAGGAATGTTAGTGCGTATGTATGTGCGTATGTAGGTGTATGTGTGTGTGTGTGTGTGATTCTGAATTCAATTCAATTCAATTTTATTTATATAGCGCCAAATCACAACAAAAGTCGCCTCAAGGCGCTTCATAGATACAGAGAAAAACCCAACAATCATATGACCCCCTATGAGCAAGCACTTTGGCGACAGTGGGAAGGAAAAACTCCCTTTTAACAGGAAGAAACCTCCGGCAGAACCAGGCTCAGGGAGGGGCGGCCATCTGCTGCGACCGGTTGGGGTGAGAGAAGGAAGACAGGATAAAAGACATGCTGTGGAAGAGAGACAGAGGTTAATAACAGATATGATTCAATGCAGAGAGGTCTATTAATACATAGTGAGTGAGAAAGGTGACTGGAAAGGAAAAACTCAATGCATCATGGGAATCCCCCGGCAGCCTACATCTATTGCAGCATAACTAAGGGAGGATTCAGGGTCACCTGGTCCAGCCCTAACTATATGCTTTAGCAAAAAGGAAAGTTTTAAGCCTAATCTTAAAAGTAGAGATAGTTTCTGTCTCCCGAATCCAAACTGGAAGCTGGTTCCACAGAAGAGGGGCCTGAAAACTGAAGGCTCTGCCTCCCATTCTACTTTTAAATACTCTAGGAACAACAAGTAGGCCTGCAGAGCGAGAGCGAAGTGCTCTAATAGGGTGATATGGTACTACAAGGTCATTAAGATAAGATGGGGCCTGATTATTTAAGACCTTGTATGTGAGGAGCAGGATTTTGAATTCAATTCTGGATTTAACAGGAAGCCAATGAAGGGAAGCCAAAACAGGAGAAATATGCTCTCTCCTTCTAGTCCCTGTCAGTACTCTTGCTGCAGCATTTTGGATTAGCTGAAGGCTTTTCAGTGAGTTTTTTGGACATCCTGATAATAATGAATTACAGTCGTCCAGCCTGGAAGTAATAAATGCATGAACTAGTTTTTCAGCGTCACTCTGAGACAGGATATTTCTAATTTTAGAGATGTTGCGCAAATGGAAGAAAGCAGTCTTACATATTTGTTTAATATGTGCGTTGAAGGACATGTCCTGGTCAAAAATGACTCCAAGGTTCCTCACTGCGTTACTGGAGGCCAAGGTAATGCCATCCAGAGTAAGAATCTGGTTAGATACCATATTTCTAAGATTTCCAGGGCCGAGTACAATAACCTCAGTTTTATCTGAATTAAGAAGCAGAAAGTTAGCGGCCATCCAGGTCTTTATGTCTTTAAGACATTCCTGCAGTTTAACTAATTGGTGTGTGTTATCTGGCTTCATGGACAGATAGAGCTGGGTGTCATCTGCATAGCAGTGAAAATGTATGCTATGTCTTCTAATGATGCTGCCTAAGGGAAGCATGTATAATGTAAACAGAATTGGTCCTAGCACTGAACCCTGTGGAACTCCATAATTAACCTCAGTGTGTGAAGAGGACTCTCCATTTACATGCACAAATTGGAGTCTATTAGATAGATATGATACAAACCACTGCAGTGCAGTACCTGTAATACCTACAGCATGTTCTAATCGCTCTAATAGGATATTATGGTCGACAGTATCGAACGCTGCACTGAGGTCTAGCAGGACAAGCACAGAGATGAGTCCACTGTCAGAGGCCATAAGAAGATCATTTGTAACCTTCACTAAAGCTGTTTCTGTGCTGTGATGAGCTCTGAAACCTGACTGAAACTCTTCAAATAAACCATTCCTCTGCAGATGATCTGTTAGCTGTTTGACAACTACTCTTTCAAGGATTTTTGATATAAAGGAAGGTTGGAGATTGGCCTATAATTAGCTAAGACTGCTGGGTCTAGAGATGGCTTTTTGAGTAAAGGTTTAACCACAGCCAGCTTGAAGGCCTGTGGTACATAGCCGACCATTAGAGATAGGTTGATCATATTTAAGATCGAAGAATTAATCAATGGCAGGACTTCTTTGAGCAGTTTTGTAGGAATGGGGTCTAAAAGACACGTTGATGGTTTGGAGGAAGTAATTATTGAAGTTAACTCAGAAAGATCAATTGGAGAAAAAGAGTCTAACTTAACATCAATGGTACTAAGAGTAGCTGTAGATAATATTACATCTGTGGGATGATTACTGGTAATTTTTCTCTAATGATAAAAATTTTATTTGTGAAGAAGTTCATGAAGTCATTACTAGTTAACGTTAAAGGGATGGTTGGCTCAACAGAGCTCTGACTCTTTGTCAGCCTGGCTACAGTGCTGAAGAGAAACCTGGGGTTGTTCTTATTTTCTTCAATCAGTGATGAATAGTAAGATGTTCTGGCTTTGCGGAGGGCTTTCTTATAAAGCAGCAAACTATTTCTCCAGGCTAAATGAAGGCCCCTCTTCTTGTTAGGGAGCGCAGATAAAAGTGTCCAGCTCTCCTCTTCCTGGCAGGAGTAAAATAATAACAGCTTGTTCAGCTATTATCGCTGTGAGAAAGAATTTATAAAACAAGTCTTGTAGTGGACAACAGTCTAAGTCATAAAAAGGTCATCATGCAGTATTCTATCATATGCAAACTTATATCATTAAAAGCTTATACTGACTACTAAGTACAATTTTATATTGACACCGCCTAAACGAAGACCAAGACAATACCAAGACCAGAGGGTATCGAGACCAATACAAGAAGAAGACCAAGACAAAGTCGAGACGAGACCAAGACAAAAAAGTCTTTAAACTGCAGCCAGATGCTGCTTCGTTTACGGGTGTCAGGCATATTTATGTGTTTTTGCGATGCACTCGCACAGCCCTCCTCAACGCTGTCTACCGTCTCACTCACTTACTGAGAGGACAGAGGCACGCTCCACTTGACTGTCACGTCTCTCACCCTCTCTGTTTTTCCCATAATGATATTATCCTATATCCTCGCGCATGATTGGCCACAATATGGAGGGATTGGAGCATAGCTGAGCCACTGTGTGAGAGCTGAGCAGCGAAAGGACATTAAGTGAGGAGCAGGCTCTCGCTGAATGGGAGTCGACTCTTCTGATTCAAAGCACTCTCTAAGCACGGCTCTTAGAGCTGATGCTTTTACGCATGACACATTATCGAACGTTACGTTGTGTGTCATGGATACTGTTGACTCCAAATCTCCCGACCACTATGTCGATCTGAGACAGCAAGACCGAGACAGCGAGACCAAGACAAGACCGAGGGATTCGAGACCAAGACTGACCAAGACCACGTAAAAGTGGTCACTAACTAAATCCAACTAAATATATCAAATCTTATTATAGCCTGAAAAACAAAATCCCACTGGCAAGCTGTATTTTTAAACTAATTTTGTTTTTGCACTGCAAAGGCTTTCCTTTGACTTATTTCCAATGTAGGTCAAACTTTCTGTAATCGGATATTGAGCTTTATTTGCAATCCCAGACAAGTCATTTGTTAACTGAAATTGTAAAAACTAACCATGAGGTATCATTTTATGTGTTTTCATTTTATGAGTATATAAACTTTTATATGCCGACAGTTTTAGAAAAGGATCAAGGGTCAGATGGCACTAAGTACAAGGGTCTGTTAGCAGTATTTATAGTGACAGGAAAAAGTGTAAAAAAGCTCCAAGTGCTCAGAGTTGAAAAAAGTGTATAAGTACAAATCCATGACTGGCTGATAGGAAAGCAAATAAAGAGCGAACGTAAACTTAATAAAGCACAGAGACTGTTCAGATCATCACAAAAACTCTACAATAACTACAACCTACTGAGATCATATCATAAAGTTTATGTGCTATACAATTAAAACTAGCAGTGGCAACATATTTCAAAATTTGCAATTAATGATAGGAGCTGCTTAAAAACACTGATCAGTGCAACTTCAATTAAATGAAACTGTTATGGAGGGGATACAGTTCCCGTCATATTTGTGCACGCACCTTTGTTCCGATGACCAGAGGAAGAGGGAGCAGCAGCAGCGGCGTGAGGATGATCAGGAGAAGGCTGTGATAGTTCCACAGTGCTTCGCTCAGCTTCGTCACCATCCTCCTGTCATACATTGTTTTCTTCTCTCCTGCTGGTTCCTACTGTGACCCCGCAGTTATTTGGCTGTGATATGTTAGAGAGGGTAATGATTGACCGAGACTGAGAGGCTGGAAACCAGTTTGGGGAAGTCCTCCAACTACTGGAAGCTTCATTTTACATTTCCGTATCAGTTTTCTTGAGCAAGATACAAAAGCTCATTATAACTGTTGGTTATCTCTCCAATAAGACAAAGGTCAAGGTCAGATGTTAATGTGACAAGGCTTTTCATTTATTTCAAGCGTGGTGCTTGAAAAGGACAATGTCAGTAGTTTCGCTGGAACTACAAATGCCTTTTTCACATCTAATGGAAGTATACCGATTCACAAAACGTTTATATGTATCTGTGGTGTGTACTCCATTGTGTTATTAATGCTAAAATTTCTTAATCTTCCTTTTGACTTTGTCACAGACTCTGACATAAGAACCAAGATATAAAGGACGCAAAGTTTCTTATCAAGAATCGTTTTTATTAAAGTATGCATAGCAAGTATACATATACAGACTTAATAAGTTGCTTCTAGTGGGCAATATGATACTGTTTCTGTACTTGTTTCGGATCCTGATTTTTAAGGGTTTATTTTTTGTTTGATCTTGTTGTGAAATATTTTAAACACAATATTTATTTGCTAGAATGCCGGCCTGCATCATTTAAAATCATCACTAGATTAAAAAACATGATAAGGACTGTTATGTGATTACATGTTGAGTAGTCAGAAGTAATAAGACACATGTTGAAAACCCCAGAGCTCCATTAAAGTTTAGCTGAGTTTATAGCCTGTTGCCTTTGACCCACAACTAATGACTAAACCAAATTCATGAAAATACTTTCACAAACAAACTTTCCAGATGGAACGTGCACCGAGCTGACAGCATCCAAACCTCTTAAATTTATGAGTTAGACTTTAATCAAGAAAATGTTATTAAGGGATTAACAGATAAGAGTTTCACAGTACTGTGTAATCTCTTTGAGTCACTCCTGATTTCTTTATATTTTGCTTCCAAGGAGCCAGACTTTCTTTTTTTAAAGAGCTCTTTCAGTCCAGTCCTTGTAGCTTACAATTTTCAGAGAAATGTTTGCTTTTGTTTGTTAAGTCACTCAACACTGACCTATGAATCATTCAACCATAGAAAAGACACCAAACTCAAGGAATGAATCAGTGTTGTGTCTACACATAACAGATAACTTAGCAAAACAACAAATTTAAATTCTATATTTAAGTACTTTCTTACTCATACCCTGTCACAAATAAAACAAACAAAAAAAACATTTGTTCCTGTTTCTCCCCTCCGCGAATTGCTACCTTTTCGTGGTGGAGGGGTTTGTGTGTACTAGGGATCCCAGGGGCTATGTTGTCCGGGGGCTTCTGCCCGTTGGTAGTGTCTCCTGTGGAAAATTTGTCCTGGGTGAGGGACCAGACAAGAGCAATTCAGAAGGACCCTATGAGTAGAACACCAAGGGAACAGTTCATCCTGCCCAGGATAGGGTTACTGGGGCCCCACCCTGGAGTCAGGCCAACCTGTGCCTGGCAAGGGCCTGTGCTGTTGTCTGCGGGCTCAGTGGCAGTTTATAGTTCCCAGCCTTCTTGGAGTCCCTGGGTGGGATGCTGGAGGGTGCTCCATCTGGGGACTCTGTTGTCGTATTGGGAGACTTCAACGCTCATGTGGGCAATGATAGTGAGACCTGGAGGGGGTATGATTGGGAGGAACGGCCTCTGGGATCTGAACCCGAGCAGTGTTTCGTTGTTGAACTTCTGTGCAAACCACAGTTTGGCCATAACGAACACCATGTTCGAACATAAGTGTAACCAACGTAACATCTGACCCCACTTCCGCAAATCCCTTTATCTTTTGGGGGTTTTTTTTTTCACTATGGCCTAATGTTAAATTAACGCTTCAAGAGTTGAGTGAGTGATTTGATTTTTGTAGTTTTGTCCGTTTTGGATGTTTTTTGTTACTTTTCTGATTTAATGCCAAAACGGCCTATGGGACTTTTGAGTTAAACTCCTTTTAGATTATTGAACTTGTTGCGCAACACCTATAATTAAATCTGTTTTGTAAATATTTGATTAACCTTGGATAATGTTTATTAGCCTTATTGCTAATTTACTTTACTTTGATGGAACCGACGTGTATGTTTTTCAGTAGTATTTTGAATAAAATTTATTATAAGAGATGATGACTATGATATGTTATGATTTGTTTGGTTATTGGTTTATTGATTGTTGTATGAAATATGGCATTAATTATTTGACTTTGTTATTTATAGATTTATTTATTTTGTCATGGCAGTAGAATGCTGTTTCATTTTTTTGACCTTGTTTAGGTCAGGTTTTTTTTTTTTTCTCTCCCGCGATCAAAGCTCTGATCAGCGCGGGATGGCGAGCCACCCAACCACTGCTGCAATGCGGTAGGACCTGCGAATCTATGGACTAAATTGAACTGCTGATACATGACCTATCACAGGTCAATGGAACAAAACTGTTCTCATACTGGACTAAACCTCGTCCCACCTCCCTTTGGGACCTAATAAGCTGTTTTGTGTTATTACCATTATTTCTGTTTGTGATATATGTGCATATATTTATTTTCTGTACATCTGTCTATACATTTCTCATTTACCGTAACATACATAATATATTTTTGAGCTCTATTTCTATTTCCTGTGTTTTATTCACACACTCAGGCTCCGTAGTTGAAGCTACTTCTGATTGCTCATTATCTATGAAGCTGCAGTCAGGCGCCCTGGTCCTTTACTGCATTACATATGAGTGTCCATACATGCACGTGACGCCAGGACACCCTAGTCTGCAAGTCAATGATTGATTTTATAATTGTATCACCAGATATCTGGACACTCGGGTAAAGAGAGGGGTTGAGCTGTCAACTGATCACCACTGGGTGGCGAGTTAGATCAGGTGGTGGAGGAGGACACTGTATAGACCTGGTGTGCCTAAACATATAGTGAGGGTGTGCTGGGAATGCCTGTCAGAGGCCCCGGTCCAGACCATGTTGAGCACCTCCATTGCCAAAGCCTCTGCACAGCTGTGGCCGCAAGGTGGTTGGTGCCTGTCGTGGTGGTAACCACCAGCCACCAGACTTAAGAAAGATTCCTATCAAGCTTGGTTAGCCTGTCAGATTTCGAAGATAGCTGATGGGTACCGACAGGCCAAGTGGAATGCGACTGAAGCAAAAACTCGGGTGTGGGAGGAGTTTGGAGAGGCCATTGAGGAAGACTTTTTGGTCTGCCTTGAAGAGATTTTGGCAAAGGGTCAGGAGGGGAAAGGGGTCCTCTACCTGCACTGTGTATAGTGCCGGTGGAGTGTTGATGACTTGACTGAGAAAATTTTCAGGCGGTGGAAGGAATACTGAGTGATGACCTACACCAGGGCTGCCTATTGTCAGCGATTCTGTTTGTAATTTTTATGAGCTAGTGGACCTTATAGTCACTGCCATAGAATACCAGAATTGGCAGGTCCACCACTGGCACCCTGTGATTTTCACACATTAAGCAGATTAACCCTGAGCACAGGGTACACATCTGTGACAGATGTAAAAGTGTCTGGAGTAGTCGTGGAGAATGCTATGCTGCCTGTAACATTTAGTGTAACTGAACAAACAACTAATCTTGATGCAACAGTTCTCTCAAATCTTAGGCCAATCTCTAAACTCCCCTCCCTTTCCAAAATCCTGGGAAAAATTGTCTTCCTTCAGCTTCAGGCTTTTCTCAAATTAATGCCATCTCAGAAACATTTTATTCTGGTTTCAAAGTGCTACATTGCACTGAAACTGTGCTTTTTAAAGTTTTCAATTATCTTTTATTAATTGTTGACACTGGTAACTCTAGACTGCTGATTTATTGTGAATGAATGATATTGTTTTATGATGCATTATACTGCTGAGTTATAAGAAATACTGTTCGCAGAAAGTCATCACCTTATTTGTCTGATTAGAAGAGAACAGAACATACTGGAGAGGTTTTCTGCCCCATCTCAGCGGGAGCAGATAAACAGAGAGCCAAGGTCGTAGCTTAGGCGCTGTGTGAGAGAAAGAATGTGAATGTTTAGGCTTTTATGATTAGGTGGAGGCCACTAGAGGCTATAAGAGTTTGATCAATGCTCCACTATTTTGAGATCTGATGCTGTCTGCGTACGGTGTCCATCTCCCACGCGTGTGATCATTAAAATCATCGTTTGACTCAACCCGGCCGGACCAGTGTTGTTATTTTGGTTTTTCCTCTTGTATCCATCCCCAATATTTGAATCCGTAACAAGAGCTGTGTGGGTGTTAAAGGAACTGCACTTGAATGGTTCAGATCCTCTTTGAGTGATAGAAGTTTTTCTGTCAGGTTTGGTGGCTCTTCATCACCACATCCACCCCCCTTACATGTGGGGTCCCTCAAGGATCTAACCTGGGCCCAGTACCCTTTTCCCTTTACATGCTCCCATTAGGCTCTATTTTCAGGAAACATGGAATCTCATTTCACTGTTATGCCAATGATTCTCAAATCTACTTTCTTCTTAAAATGAATTCTACAGACTCTCTAAAAGTGTGGGAGGAGTTCGTGGATGCCATGGAAGAAGACTTTCAGACTGCCTCGAAGAGATTCTGGCAAACCGTCGTGCGACTCCGGAGGGGAAAGCAGTGCTCTACCTGCACTGTGTATAGTGCAGGTAGAGCGGGTGGAGTGCTGCTAACTTCGACTGAGAAAATTGTCGGGCGGTGGAAGGAATATTTCGAGGACCTCCGTAATCCCACTGGCACGTCTTCTGTGGAGGAAGCAGAGTCTGGGACCAAGGGGATGACCCACCAATCTTTGGGGGCTCCAAGTGGCGGAAGCCTTTTACGTGGGTGGTATCAGAATCTCATCTCTGCTTTCGTGGATGATGTGGTTCTGTTGGCTTCATCGGGTGATGGCCTCCAGTTTACCTTGGAGTGGTTCGCAGCAGAGTGTGAAGTGGTGGGAATGAGAATCAGCACCTCCAAAACTTTGGCCATGGTCCTCAGCCAGAAAACGGTGGAGCGCCTATGAGTTCTTGCCCCAAGTGGAAGATTTTAAGTATCTCTGCGTCTTGTTCACGAGTAACAAGAGAAGGGAGCGGGAGATCGACAGACGGATTGGTGCTGCGGCTGCAGTGAGGTGGACGCTGTACCGGTCTCAGAGAGAGCTGAGTGTAAAAGCGAAGATCTCAATTTACCAGTCGATCTACATTCCTACCCTCAACTATGGTCATGAGCTGTTGGTAGTGACCGTAAGGACGAGATTGCGCATACAAGCGGCGGAAATTGGCTCCCTCTGAAGGGTGGCTGGCCTCTCCCTTAGAGATAGGGTGAGAAGTTCGGCCATCCAGGATCGGCTCAGAGTAGAGTCGGTGCTCCTTCACATCGAAGCCAGTCGAGCTGGTTCTAACATCTGACAAGGATGCCGGGGCAGACCTAGGACACGCAGCAGAAATTATATCTCTCGGTTGGCCTGGGAACACCTTGGTGTTCCCCCGGACAAGCGGGAGGATGTCTGGGGAGAGGGAGGTCTGGGGAGAGGGAGGTCTGGGTTTCTTTGCTTGGGCTGCTGCCCCCGCGACCCGGCCCCGGATTACTGGAAGAAGATGGATGGATGGATGTTCTTTGATAGCAGTTTTTCATTTGAGAAACAAATACATTTTGTTGTAAAAGACAGCTTCTTCCAGCTCAGGGCTCTTACAAACATTAAGAACATAACTGTAAACTGGCAGTCTTATACTCAGTATTTCCTTGCTGTGTCTTGGCAACATAGGCAGAACTTACTTCATTACAGGCCCCGGAACCAGTTGCAGTGTCTTGGTTCACGTATCCAGCAGAACACACCTGTGGGTCTCCAGCCAGCTTGTAGGCCGGACAGATAAGACTCTCCCTCAGAGGACGCAGGAATAACGGCAGGCTCAAACCTGTTAGAACAGGACTTCACAGACTCAGAATTATCCTTAATAGTCTCAGAGTCCCCAGAGAGTGTGTTCATGGTTAAAGCAGTACTGGTTTCAAAACTCCCTGGCCTCTGGATACAGTTGGTTTCTTCTGTCACAGGTAGGTAACACACTGTCTCTTCAGTCTCGGCCTGTGACGAGGTTTCAGATTCACAAGCAGCCCACTCGGCCACATGAGCTACATTAATGACAAGATTGTCTATGGAAGCATGATTTACATGTCCAGGACTAGTTTCCGGGACGTTTATAACCCCACCAGAGCTGGCTATAGCTGACTCACACACATTTTCCTTGCAGTCACAAATTGGATAAATAAACTCATCGCTGTCTGAGCACTCACCTACGGCCATTACTCCAATCTCTGGTGGAAAGGGAGCCTTCCTGGTTGAAACTCTGTTTCTGTATTGTCTGTATTGCCTCGTTCTGGAGAGGCTGTGGCGGCTGCATGGAGCGACGACGCCGCAGACACTGCTTCTTCCTAGGAGCGGCCATGAGTGCGGCGGTATTAACGGCGGGGACCGACTCTTCCTTCTCCGCCCACCTCCTCGCCGGGCAAGCGGCCGGAGAAGAGAAGAGAAGTCCTCACGAGGGGGTGAAGGTGAGCGGCTGGACCGAGGCGGGGCGATGGGTGGGAGCTCCTCGTCGAGAAGGAGCCAGGACTTCCATTGGAGCTCTTCCTCCCGATAAGCCCGTAACACCTGCTGCTGCTCCTCCTCACCGAAGTCTATGGCGTCTGAAAACACATTTTTACTCTCTGGCTTTTAATTGTGACTGAGTTTTTTTTTTTTGTTCTTTGTTTGTGTTTGTTTCTACTTTTTACTTTTTTACTGTGTACAGCACTTTGGTCAACCTGTGTTGTTTTTAAATGTGCTTATAAACAAATTGATCTATTGATAGAACTGGATTGGTGGTGGGTTGGTAATGGTCTAATGAGGCACATCCATGCCTCATTAGAATGTTAACAGGCATACAACCCTTGCATACAAGCAGCTGGGAGCCATAAAAACTCAATACCATTTTGAGCTGCTGCAATGAAATTTTGGTAAAATGGACGAGTCACATTTTCAATTTTAACTTTCATAATGTAGAAATGGAAAACAGCCTCAATATGTTTTTAGAGATGTGTTTTCCGGAGTTCCGGAGGCCGGCCGGGTGGGAGGCTGCGGCGCCGGTCGAGCAGGTCCGGAGACCGGCCGTGAGGAAGACGGCGGTAACAGAGATCAGGAGGCCGTCCATGGCACCAATGATGTCCAGCGGCTGGCCAGGAAAGTGGCCGCCTTGGTCGAGCTGCGGGACGTGGCCACCCATGACAGCTAAGAAGTCCAGCTGACGGCCTGGAAAGTGGCCAGTGGCGGTGCAGTCGTCGACGTGGGTTGGCAGGCACCGGTTTGCTTCGCCACTGCATGTCATACGTGTGCCATACTTTAGCATGTGCCTGTTGCAAAGATAGAGATGCAGGTTTAGCCTTATGTCTGTTCACCATTATTTTTTCAATCAAAGGTCCCAGTGAGATACAGTATCTTTTCTGGGAGTTATACCTGCTTAGGATAAGTAACAAAATAAGATGTAAGGCTTCACGAAGAATAACGTACAAACTGCTACATAAGCAACACAATATATTTAACCAATTTTAATGTAATATTTAACAAAACACAATAAACAAAAAAATATGTAGGAATCATACAGTAAAGAAAAATGTGTAAAATAATAACATAATAGTAAAGACCATTTTTGTAAACACTGATTACAGTAGGGGTTAATAATTATTTGCTGCTCTGCTGAATTTAAAGTTTGTTCAGTTATAGATTCAGTAAAATATGTACGTGAGCAAACTTATAAATGAGCTCTCGACAGTTTGGTTTTAATGTAGGAGACAGAATATCAACCAAAACATGAAATCGTTGTTGGCAAGTACAGCGATAAGACATTTTTGTAGCTGATCACCAGGTTTGATTACATGTTGGGAGGGATTTGACCTTTGACCTGCCATTTGGCTTCAGCTCCCACCACTGATTTTCTACAGGACTGAGGTCTGGAGACTGGCTCAGCCACTTCATGACATTAATGTGCTTCCTGATGCCAAAGAACTTAATTTTGGTTTCATCTGACCACTGCACTTTCTGGCCTTCTCTTGGTAAAATTGATGGAATTATAATCTTGACAGCAACTGATTAGGAGCAGCTTCGTTTTTCAAATTTGCAATCATAGTATTAAAACTAAAAATTGGAAATTATGGTAAATGATCAGATTTATCAACAAAACTGGGCACGAGTCATTCAGTCCTACCTTGATGATATGGTGGGCGGCTTTGTAAGCTCCTGTTCCCTTCAGTTTTAGTCCAGGTGCATGTTCACCTGTTTCATATCCCTCCACAGCAATGGACTTAATAACGAGACACTGACAATCACTCTCTGACACAGCATACTGTATTACATTACAACTGTAAACTGTGAAGGAACCATTTTTCTTTAACCTGACATACCCAAGGATTGTTGAAAGTAATCCAGTACTTGACTCTGTTTCCAAATCTTTCAAAGCATAAATTAGCAAAGTCGTTAAAGTAATTCACCATGCTGATATTGTGCCAACCGTCATATTTCTCATGTAACACCTGTGGAGAGTAACATAGATTTTACTGTTGTATCTACAATATAGCTTTGGATAATAAACTATGTTGAGCAATAATATTAGTGCTTACCTGTGGTAAATCCCAGTGGTATAGAGTGACAATGGGTGTGATCTTGTTATCCAGTAGCATGTTAATCAAGTCACTGTAATATTTAATTCCTTTCTCATTGATTTTTTCACCTGCAAGAATTGAAAGTGACATACACTACATGGAGCAAAGTGCTGGGAAACTATACATTACACCTAATGCAATTGTTGGTTGTGGAAATCCACACCATGAGGCTCACACATACAGTGTGAGCACAGTTTTTGTGCATCCATGAAAAACTTGCCAAACAGCTCGTTCTGCTACTGACTCTTGCTTGATGTCATTTATTGGCTTAGATTATTGACGTCTGAAGAAACAAGTTCATACTGGCAATTTCATTAAACAGACCGGGGCCTGAGTAGCATGAAGAACCATACACAGCTACAATACCCAGGCACCTCGTTGTCAGGCTGGACACCAGCTCGGTCACAGACTGGAGGAGGATGGACTTCCGACCTGAACTGTGGAGAAGTGGCAAATCTCATCTTGATATCATTCTGCATTGATATTGTCTCCAGTGATGATAAGCCTTGTTTATTCAGTGAGGGAGATGCCGCCCAAAACCATCACACTTACACCACCTAACGCTGTTACCCTATCAGTGCAACAACAATCAATCTACACTTTGACCCCACAATCCAACTGCTGCAGGGAGAATCTGGACACTTCGGTGAACATATTGTTCCTCCACATGTTGAAGTTCCAGTGCACATGCTGCAGACACCAGCAAAACTGGGCCTGATGGTGAAAGGCAGTCATGGTAGGCTTCCTGGAAGCCCTATTAGACCAGAGCTCTGTTTATGGCTCCTAAATGCAGGTGTCATCTTTTTGGGATTGTGACAAAGTGGCTAGAACGGAATTAATTTGCCATTTGTCACTTGCATATATTGTTATTTTGTGTTCTGTTATTTTACAGTCAGCCATAATGCTTTAATTTAGACATTGCTGGTGTAACTTCTCTTAACACACAATATCCCGGGTTTTGTTTGTGGTAGCAGTAGTTACATCCTTTACATCCATGCATGTGTTTTAAAGCAAACACTACTAACCATCAGATCATCTGAATTTTCTTCTGTTTACAGGCACATGTCTGGTAAATTATGTTTCTTTATGTTGCTTTGGTTATACTTACCATGGTGTCCATGTTGTGTATTCAGGTCCTATATGTGAGACAGGTGTATGGGAAGGGCCGCCCACTACCTCCTGTTTATATAGGGTCATGAGGTCAATGATTGCATCACTGGGTGTAACCAAATGGAGGGTTTTTCATTTTGTATAGTATTGTTTGTTTTCTTTAAAGTAGCCTTTTGAGTTATATTGTATGCAGTGTTTTACTTTACAAACCATTTAGTTGAGTAAATGAGTTTGTCAGTTTAATGCATGACTTTATTCCTGTTCTTTGTTTAGAATTGTATTATTTGGTTTGACCTATTTTGTTTCAATGGTAGGGACTAACGAGGTCAGGTGTGGGCAAAGTCTTGTATAAAGCCAGTGGGATTTTTGCATGCCTGATTGATTGTTTTATGGTAAAAGGGAGATGCCAGCAATAAAATATGCTTAAAAGAACTTCAATCGTCTGCTAATGCTATTTACTTATCACCTTCCTTGCTGCTTAAGTTATGCTACATCACAGGGATGTCCGCTTCACAACCTCTGACATCCTCTGTTACATGAAACTATAATACTGCTGTCACTTGGTTTTGTGCAACACATTCTTTAAGTTGCCCAATGGCATGGTCCCTATCCGGGTGAGTCTTAGATTATCATAAGCTCACAGTAAGAGTCCATAGCAGAATAAGCTGTTTATACTGGCAAGTTTATCATGGATGCAACCGCCATATTCAGCTCTACTGCTCAACCCACAAATGCATTTTCCTTACACGTGTGGCACAATTTAAGAGGAAATAAATAGATTTTCAAAGGGAATAACAACGAAGTATTGTTACAACTAAGAAAAAATCACGCAAATACAAATGTCCTAATTTTTTGTGCAAATTTCAGATATATAAATTTTTAAATGGTCAGATTTATGTTTACTTTTCAGTCCAGTGGGTAAAATCCTTGGCCAGGAAATGGAGAAACGATAATGATTCAGCTTCATGTCCTTCATCAAGGCAATATCGTCCTTAAAGACAGACAGCAGGAAATATTTCTTTAAATAAATATTTAAATGCAAACACAAACTTTGTCCTAAAACCTCTCATGTTTAGCTGTTTTTTTTTTTGTAAAACGATAACAGTGTTAGCTTTTTCTGCAGCTACAGGGCATGTGAGGTATCACTCTATCAAACAAGAAGACAGCCGCATGTAACTACAACGGTGTTTGCTAGTTCACCTTATGTGCATTAATGTAATACCGTGGTTAGCCTACTCAATGTAAATTACACACGAACAACATTAAGCTACTCACGCAGAGAAGAAGGGCTGCTGCTGCCATCATCATCAGTCTGCTACACTGGCAGGGCTAGGGGCCAGGACTCTCCTCTTCGGGTTTTTGGGGGATGTTGCTAACTCCAGGTCCAATAACAGGCACCACACCCGCAGTAGATGTGCACGGTGTGAGGTCTTGCAGCAAGCTGTCAAATACGGCGCATTTCTCTGCGTTTCATCAGATTCGAGATGTTAGCTCCTTTGCACAGTATCAACTTAAAGCACTTGTTGCAGGCTGCTGAGTTTGAATCTTTTGCTGTGAAGTACAGCCAGACTTTTGACCGCTTCGCCTTGGGCATTTTTAATCTGTAGCTCTGCTCTAAAAGAACGTATGTAACTGGGCCCGCCTACTATCCTTGGAAAGGTAAAATGATTGGCTAGGATTCAAAGTGTATGACATCTCAAGAAAAAAAAAAGCCACCAGTATCCGGTATACCGGTACCCAATGTTCCCTCTAATTTTTCATGTGTCTGAGCGAACGCACAAACTCCCTGAGCGGTCCCTTGGACCAGCGGTCCCCAACCTTTTTTGCGCCACGGAGCGGTTTATGCCCGACAATATTTTCACGGACCGGCCTTTAAGGTGTCGCGGATAAATACAACAAAATAAAACTAGTACCGGTACCAAAAAAAAGATTTATTCATAACACACGTGAAAAGACCCAGGAAAACCGAGTTAACGATCAAAACGATAACAAAATAACGCTGAAAACCGATAAAAACCCTGAAAATCATACATTTCACACCTGAGCCTCAACTCTCGCGGCCCGGTACCAAACAACTCACGGACCGGTACCGGTCCGAGGCCCGGGGGTTGGGGACCGCTGCCTTGGACCACTGTGAGCAACAGCAGACGTGTGCACTGTGGTCACACCAGCATCGAATCCATGTAAGTTACATGGTTTATTAAAATAATCAAATTACAGCATTTATGTTAGACTACTTTTGATTAACTGCTTTAGCCCACTTACAATTAAAATTAAAAACAAATCTTGTTCATGACCTGTGCAGTATGTTAACACTATTGGAAATAAAAATAACTTAAACCCCAATTTTGAAAACACAATTTATTTATTTTTTATAAAGCTCTGACTTGTAGTATGAGTCTGTGGTCTGGGAGAGAGTCTGTAACTCTGTCTGCAACATACAGTATATAATGACCAATGTTGGGCAATTAATTATATAGTTACTTCTTCAAAAAAGTAACTGAGTTATGCAAACAACAAAGTTTTTTGCAGCTGTTTACCTAAAAATGCAGCCAAGGCGGTTTTTTAAATAAACATTTCAAATTATTTAGAGAACAATCATCAAATTGCATCAAATTTGATGCCACACAAATTATTTGTGCCACTCCAAAAATAATTTCTGTCCACTATGAGATAAAGAAGAACAACAGCCTGATACCTGCAGGCCTGACAACAGGAGATGTATCACTGCTGTAACACCTGTAACATTCAGTAGTCGCCTCATTGTTCTGACACACACTAAACGTCGCCACGCCGCTTTGCTAGCTAAAACACCAGTGTCGGCACTTAAGGACGCTGTCATAGCCTGTCAACGACATTGATTAGCTGCGTATATACGAATGTGAATCGCATTATTGGCTGGATCCCATACGGGAGCAGCCTGTCACTTACTGACTAACACTGCAAAACAGAATTGTTAAAGTATTGATTTTAATTTCAATTCAGGTTAGATTTTTTTTTTTGTGCGCAACGCAGATTTTCTGTGCGCAGAGACCGTGCCAGCAGTGCGCAATTGTGCACACGCGCAGCAGGGCCGTGCAGAGAGGTTTAAAGGGGCGGGTGCTTAAAGCTAAAAAGGGGCACATTGAACCAGGCTGAATAACAACAACACACATTCATCAAGAATCTAATATGGGCAACAAGGCAAAGCAAACGAAGCCGATGTTTTACCTGATGGGTACAATGTTGCTGTTGAGGGGTTGCTGTGGATGGTGCTGGAGGGCAGGGCTGTGTTGATCTGAGACTGTAGACATTAAAAAGTCCATAGGAGAGATGGTAGCTGATTAAACAAGTGTCATGAGATAATAACAAAATGCAAAGATTGGTGACAGCGCTTGGAACCATAAGGCAACAAAAAACTGTGAGAAAAAAAATTAGGCTCTGCCTGTGAATCACTCTTTGCTTCTCTTCTTCCTTCCATCCCATCATTTCATATATCACTCTCCACTTGCTGTCTATCTGAGAACAAGGCACAACTTGCTATTGCAATAAACTATAATCTAATTATCCACACCTAACAACTCTTGCACTTAATCTATAATAAAATGATGACAGAAAAATGTTATAGCACTGCCTTTAGTAGCCTCACACAGCTCTACTGTTTCCTCCTCATGTCCTTACCAGGCATGTCTGGACAATGTTATATCATGAGTAATAATTTACAAAAATCCATATACATAAAACACACACATGCACGCACAAACAGTGACATTTTAGACCTTCTTCAGAATACTGTATATACTATGGGCATCACGGTGCTGATCCAGAATCCTTACATTATTATTTATTACTAGAGCTACAATAATAAAGCAATGAGGAGGGGAAAGTAATAAATATGAAATAATGTATTTATGATGATTCCATTTGTTTCACTATCCACTCTGTGCAGGGGGAAAGCTTATTACATTTTTAAACAGATACAATAATTTTACTGCTGTAAAATCTAATAATCTATTTGTGTATGATTGTCAGTCCAAAGAGGGACAGAGGAAAGATGGGAACATGAGGAGAAAGTACAAGGCCAGGAAGAGCCAGGTAAGAAAACAGACAGGGAACAGTGACAGGCACAACAGAAACCGTTTAACTGCTTGAGAGAGTTGACTACCAAAAAGTGATAGACAGATGTGCCAGTCAAGGTGAGGCGACGTAGGTTAAAATAAAATTTAAAAAAAATCTACCGAGCCATAGTAGTATCTGCAGTAAAGATCTTTTCATACATTGTACCATAGGCAAAGTTGCAAAACAGTGATGTCATGTATCATGACGAGGACCCAGGCACAGAGAGACTTGATGAATTTAAGAATCTTATGATTTAATAAAGAAATTTGCAGACTTGCACAGACATGGGGCGAGGACAACAGACGATGAGGACAGGGAGGTACAGGGGTTTAAATGCACCGAGGAGACAGACAGAGGACAACTGGAGACATGTAGGGATGCAGGGACTGACAGAGACAGGGAAGACGTCTCATCGTGATGAGTAAAGTTGATCTTGCCTGGTTGAGCAGCTCTCTGGGTGCTCAGCACCCCCCCAAAGCTCTGATCCTAGAATCGCCCCTGGGTGAAAGTTATCAGGCCATATTTCATTTTTAAGGCGAAATTGTTTGACAGAATTTGACTTTTCCATTTGGTGGCGCTAATGCACCATTTTGCTGTTTGCTGAGCGCTAATAACAACCACGAGGAAGGAGACGTTCATTCATTCCTGTGGAGGGAAAAAAGGCGCATCTCAGTGGCTGAAGTTGAAAGTTGTCTTTCATGTATATATATATGTATATATATATATATATATATATATATATATATATATATATATATATATATATATATATATATATATATATGTGTATATATATATATGTGTGTGTATATATAT